>NW_026889790.1:5560000-5589939 GCF_033153115.1 Saccostrea echinata | reverse complement strand
TTAAAAAGTACACAGCAATAGATACAATTCAGTGATTATCTTACAATCTTGCTGTCAAATGACAGAATGATCTGACAAAATACGAGAAAAAAATCAATTATGTCCATAATACAAGAACTGAAACAATTCACATTGATTTAGGTCAATTTAAGCCATTCATTTTTAACCTTGTCATTAAACAACCCATCATGAATTACATGTTTGTTGTCTGATTATCTGTTTCGGAAAAGCTACAGAACCTTTCTTGTGTACAGGTACCATGGCTATCCAGCACTCCCATCCTCTTTCGTAAAACAATTGAAACCCTAAAGAGCTGCTGAAATTCATAAGCTCGCTTTTAGAATATTCTGTTACATGTTTCTTTAAAGTGCTTCTAACCTCACGTAAACTGCCATTCTCATTCGGAAAGAGTGTTATATGTCTAACTGGCATTCGTATTCCATTTAAATTCTTCAGTTCAATAACACATCCATCAATATCAAAAGTGTACTGAAGCCAAACATCTCTTTCTGCTTCGTCAACTGTCACGCTTCTTACGAATACCCGTTTATCTCTTTTTAAGAATAACATGGGTGACTCGCTCACAGGATAATACCTATTCGCTAAGTTCATGTTCTCCATCACAGTTTCCGCGAAAGTCTGCTCATCTTCCTCGGTATTCATCTTTAAATAAAAAAAAAAGTTCCATTCATATTGATTCAATTTTATATACATTTAAATAAAGCTAACTTTACTTATCTAACATAATAGAAGGTCTCTTTAATCAGTTATATTAAAATGGTACCCTTTGCAGAAGATGTAAAATCCAGAAAAAAATTTATATGCTGAAAATTGTTCTAACAATATTAAAAGATCCTACTTCACAATGTTGGAAAGCAAAAAAATATGCTCTCCTACTCATTAAGTAAAATAAATATGAATAAAGAGTAAAAAACCTGTAGAAAACCAAAGTAAACCCATCGTATACCTAGGTTTCACAATAATATTCACCCTGTATCACGGCCAAGTTTTCCCTGGGTTATACCCGGGTTTAACATGGGTTAAACCCGTGTATATCTTGGGTTATACTCGGGTTTATCATGGGTTAAACCCAGATATATCCTTGATTATACCTGGGTAATACCCAGGTATATCCTGGGTTATACCCGGGTATATCCTGGGTTATACCCGGGTATATCCTGGGTTTAACCCTTGATTATCCTGGGTTAAACCCGGGTATATCTTGGGTTAAACCCAGGTATAACCCGGGTTAAACCCGGGTATAACCCGGGTTAAACCCGGGTATACCCTGGGTTAAACCCGGGTATACCCTGGGTAAAACCCGGGTATACCCTGGGTTAAACCCGGGTATACCTAGGGTATACCCGAGTACACTGGTGTGCATACTCAGCATCATTTGAAGTTTACTTAAATGACCTAAATTTCAATCAATATGTTCTTATTGTATAATTAAAAGGAATATATCCTAATTAACCATTGAAAATACACTTTAAATTACCAGGTACTATTGAAGAACACAAAAAAATATACATAAACTTTGTCCTCTTAAACACAAAAAATTCATTATACTTCCGTAAATTTTTAATGCAAAAATAAGGCAAGATTATGCATTACTTCCTTAAAAAAGATGCCGTTGCTTACTCAAACAATACATGATAATTAGCAATTAAAAAAATCAAATGAAATATTACCTTACATCAAAAAAATCACCCATTAAAAACACAACAGTATATAAACGTCCAAATCGAAAGAAATTCTGCAAGAAAACACCTACTTTCACAATGAAATGATTGACAATCACGTGATAAAATAGGCGGAGTCCCGCAATCCCGCACCCGCAACACGTCAAAGTGCCCTTACCCTAACCCACAGTAACCCTAAACCTAACCCTAACCCTGACCCTAACCCTAACCCTGACCCTAACCCTGACCCTGACCCTGACCCTATCCCTGACCCTAACCCTAACCCTAACCCTGACCCTGACCCTGACCCTAACCCTAACCCTGACCCTAACCCTGACCCTGACCCTAACCCTAACCCTAACCCTGATTTTTAGGATTTATCCAGGGTTATCCCTTTAAACTTCATATCTGGTGTTCATATTCGGGTTCTAAGTTAGGGAGATGATGTTAAATAGAATGAATCCTCAACCCTTCCCGAACCCGGAAGTTAAAGGGTCAACCCTGAGTTAACCCTGATTTTTAGGGTCCATTCAGGGTTATCCCTTTAAACTTCATATCTGGTGTTTATATTCGGGTTTTAAGATAACTACATGATGGTTAATTGAATGAACCCTCAACCCTTCCCGAACCCGGAAGTTAAAGGGTCAACCCTGACTTAACCCTGATTTTTGGGATTTATCCAGGGTTATCCCTTTAAACTTCATATCTGGTGTTCATATTCGGGTTCTAAGTTAGGGAGATGATGTTAAATAGAATGAACCCTCAACCCTTCCCGAACCCGGAAGTTAAAGGGTCAACCCTGAGTTAACCCTGATTTTTAGGGTCCATTCAGGGTTATTACTTTAAACTTCATATCTGGTGTTTATATTCGGGTTTTAAGATGACTACATGATGGTTAATTGAATGAACCCTCAACCCTTCCCGAACCCGGAAGTTAAAGGGTCAACCCTGACTTAACCCTGATTTTTAGGATTTATCCAGGGTTATCCCTTTAAACTTCATATCCGGTGTTCATATTCGAGTTGTAAGTAAAGGAGATGGTGTTGAATCGAATGAACCCTCAACCCTTCCCGAACCCGGAAGTTAAAGGGTCAACCCTGAGTTAACCCTGATTTTTAGGGTCCATTCAGGGTTATCCCTTTAAACTTCATATCTGGTGTTTATATTTGGGTTGTAATATAAGTAGATGATGTTTAATCGAATGAACGCTTAAACCTTCCCGAACCCGGACTTTAAATGGATGAGTCCGAGTTAACCCTTTCTTGCAGTGTTCATCCAGTTTTATCTCCATAAACCTCATATCTGTTGTTCCGATTGGGGTTGAATGATAGTTATACAAAGTCCATTTGCATGAGTTTTTAAATCTATCCAAACGCGGAAGTGTAAGGAATAACCTTGATGTAGCCCTTTTTTCAGTCTTTGTTTTCTTGTTAATACTTTGTTCATCATTCTTAACTTCATATGTATTGTTGATATTCTTAAGTAATAATAATAGATAATGTTCAATTAAATGAGCCCTAAGAAATCTTAAATCCTTATGTTTTCAGATGTCTTATGTCTTCATATCTGCTTATTGTAATTGATTTTTAATATAATTAATTATCATAACAATTCTCTCCAGAAGCATGAAGTTCAAATTGTCACACAGAGTAAACCCTTATTGTAGAGATCATTCAGGTAATTTACTATCACATAATATCTGGAAAAAGAATTTTTGGACCCAATTTAACAGAAAAGTCAATGCAACCTAAAAATCCAAATTAAATTGTAATCCGAATATTTAATTCATGCACCTTTGCATTTTTTGGGGTTTAAAATAAACAACTATTTCATATAACAATCATTTATTTATTATTTTTCAATCTGTGCTTTGATCATTTTTTAATATTCCTTATTAAAAAGTACACAGCAATAGATACAATTCAGTGATTATCTTACAATCTTGCTGTCAAATGACAGAATGATCTGACAAAATACGAGAAAAAAATCAATTATGTCCATAATACAAGAACTGAAACAATTCACATTGATTTAGGTCAATTTAAGCCATTCATTTTTAACCTTGTCATTAAACAACCCATCATGAATTACATGTTTGTTGTCTGATTATCTGTTTCGGAAAAGCTACAGAACCTTTCTTGTGTACAGGTACCATGGCTATCCAGCACTCCCATCCTCTTTCGTAAAACAATTGAAACCCTAAAGAGCTGCTGAAATTCATAAGCTCGCTTTTAGAATATTCTGTTACATGTTTCTTTAAAGTGCTTCTAACCTCACGTAAACTGCCATTCTCATTCGGAAAGAGTGTTATATGTCTAACTGGCATTCGTATTCCATTTAAATTCTTCAGTTCAATAACACATCCATCAATATCAAAAGTGTACTGAAGCCAAACATCTCTTTCTGCTTCGTCAACTGTCACGCTTCTTACGAATACCCGTTTATCTCTTTTTAAGAATAACATGGGTGACTCGCTCACAGGATAATACCTATTCGCTAAGTTCATGTTCTCCATCACAGTTTCCGCGAAAGTCTGCTCATCTTCCTCGGTATTCATCTTTAAATAAAAAAAAAAGTTCCATTCATATTGATTCAATTTTATATACATTTAAATAAAGCTAACTTTACTTATCTAACATAATAGAAGGTCTCTTTAATCAGTTATATTAAAATGGTACCCTTTGCAGAAGATGTAAAATCCAGAAAAAAATTTATATGCTGAAAATTGTTCTAACAATATTAAAAGATCCTACTTCACAATGTTGGAAAGCAAAAAAATATGCTCTCCTACTCATTAAGTAAAATAAATATGAATAAAGAGTAAAAAACCTGTAGAAAACCAAAGTAAACCCATCGTATACCTAGGTTTCACAATAATATTCACCCTGTATCACGGCCAAGTTTTCCCTGGGTTATACCCGGGTTTAACATGGGTTAAACCCGTGTATATCTTGGGTTATACTCGGGTTTATCATGGGTTAAACCCAGATATATCCTTGATTATACCTGGGTAATACCCAGGTATATCCTGGGTTATACCCGGGTATATCCTGGGTTATACCCGGGTATATCCTGGGTTTAACCCTTGATTATCCTGGGTTAAACCCGGGTATATCTTGGGTTAAACCCAGGTATAACCCGGGTTAAACCCGGGTATAACCCGGGTTAAACCCGGGTATACCCTGGGTTAAACCCGGGTATACCCTGGGTAAAACCCGGGTATACCCTGGGTTAAACCCGGGTATACCTAGGGTATACCCGAGTACACTGGTGTGCATACTCAGCATCATTTGAAGTTTACTTAAATGACCTAAATTTCAATCAATATGTTCTTATTGTATAATTAAAAGGAATATATCCTAATTAACCATTGAAAATACACTTTAAATTACCAGGTACTATTGAAGAACACAAAAAAATATACATAAACTTTGTCCTCTTAAACACAAAAAATTCATTATACTTCCGTAAATTTTTAATGCAAAAATAAGGCAAGATTATGCATTACTTCCTTAAAAAAGATGCCGTTGCTTACTCAAACAATACATGATAATTAGCAATTAAAAAAATCAAATGAAATATTACCTTACATCAAAAAAATCACCCATTAAAAACACAACAGTATATAAACGTCCAAATCGAAAGAAATTCTGCAAGAAAACACCTACTTTCACAATGAAATGATTGACAATCACGTGATAAAATAGGCGGAGTCCCGCAATCCCGCACCCGCAACACGTCAAAGTGCCCTTACCCTAACCCACAGTAACCCTAAACCTAACCCTAACCCTGACCCTAACCCTAACCCTGACCCTAACCCTGACCCTGACCCTGACCCTATCCCTGACCCTAACCCTAACCCTAACCCTGACCCTGACCCTGACCCTAACCCTAACCCTGACCCTAACCCTGACCCTGACCCTAACCCTAACCCTAACCCTGATTTTTAGGATTTATCCAGGGTTATCCCTTTAAACTTCATATCTGGTGTTCATATTCGGGTTCTAAGTTAGGGAGATGATGTTAAATAGAATGAATCCTCAACCCTTCCCGAACCCGGAAGTTAAAGGGTCAACCCTGAGTTAACCCTGATTTTTAGGGTCCATTCAGGGTTATCCCTTTAAACTTCATATCTGGTGTTTATATTCGGGTTTTAAGATAACTACATGATGGTTAATTGAATGAACCCTCAACCCTTCCCGAACCCGGAAGTTAAAGGGTCAACCCTGACTTAACCCTGATTTTTGGGATTTATCCAGGGTTATCCCTTTAAACTTCATATCTGGTGTTCATATTCGGGTTCTAAGTTAGGGAGATGATGTTAAATAGAATGAACCCTCAACCCTTCCCGAACCCGGAAGTTAAAGGGTCAACCCTGAGTTAACCCTGATTTTTAGGGTCCATTCAGGGTTATTACTTTAAACTTCATATCTGGTGTTTATATTCGGGTTTTAAGATGACTACATGATGGTTAATTGAATGAACCCTCAACCCTTCCCGAACCCGGAAGTTAAAGGGTCAACCCTGACTTAACCCTGATTTTTAGGATTTATCCAGGGTTATCCCTTTAAACTTCATATCCGGTGTTCATATTCGAGTTGTAAGTAAAGGAGATGGTGTTGAATCGAATGAACCCTCAACCCTTCCCGAACCCGGAAGTTAAAGGGTCAACCCTGAGTTAACCCTGATTTTTAGGGTCCATTCAGGGTTATCCCTTTAAACTTCATATCTGGTGTTTATATTTGGGTTGTAATATAAGTAGATGATGTTTAATCGAATGAACGCTTAAACCTTCCCGAACCCGGACTTTAAATGGATGAGTCCGAGTTAACCCTTTCTTGCAGTGTTCATCCAGTTTTATCTCCATAAACCTCATATCTGTTGTTCCGATTGGGGTTGAATGATAGTTATACAAAGTCCATTTGCATGAGTTTTTAAATCTATCCAAACGCGGAAGTGTAAGGAATAACCTTGATGTAGCCCTTTTTTCAGTCTTTGTTTTCTTGTTAATACTTTGTTCATCATTCTTAACTTCATATGTATTGTTGATATTCTTAAGTAATAATAATAGATAATGTTCAATTAAATGAGCCCTAAGAAATCTTAAATCCTTATGTTTTCAGATGTCTTATGTCTTCATATCTGCTTATTGTAATTGATTTTTAATATAATTAATTATCATAACAATTCTCTCCAGAAGCATGAAGTTCAAATTGTCACACAGAGTAAACCCTTATTGTAGAGATCATTCAGGTAATTTACTATCACATAATATCTGGAAAAAGAATTTTTGGACCCAATTTAACAGAAAAGTCAATGCAACCTAAAAATCCAAATTAAATTGTAATCCGAATATTTAATTCATGCACCTTTGCATTTTTTGGGGTTTAAAATAAACAACTATTTCATATAACAATCATTTATTTATTATTTTTCAATCTGTGCTTTGATCATTTTTTAATATTCCTTATTAAAAAGTACACAGCAATAGATACAATTCAGTGATTATCTTACAATCTTGCTGTCAAATGACAGAATGATCTGACAAAATACGAGAAAAAAATCAATTATGTCCATAATACAAGAACTGAAACAATTCACATTGATTTAGGTCAATTTAAGCCATTCATTTTTAACCTTGTCATTAAACAACCCATCATGAATTACATGTTTGTTGTCTGATTATCTGTTTCGGAAAAGCTACAGAACCTTTCTTGTGTACAGGTACCATGGCTATCCAGCACTCCCATCCTCTTTCGTAAAACAATTGAAACCCTAAAGAGCTGCTGAAATTCATAAGCTCGCTTTTAGAATATTCTGTTACATGTTTCTTTAAAGTGCTTCTAACCTCACGTAAACTGCCATTCTCATTCGGAAAGAGTGTTATATGTCTAACTGGCATTCGTATTCCATTTAAATTCTTCAGTTCAATAACACATCCATCAATATCAAAAGTGTACTGAAGCCAAACATCTCTTTCTGCTTCGTCAACTGTCACGCTTCTTACGAATACCCGTTTATCTCTTTTTAAGAATAACATGGGTGACTCGCTCACAGGATAATACCTATTCGCTAAGTTCATGTTCTCCATCACAGTTTCCGCGAAAGTCTGCTCATCTTCCTCGGTATTCATCTTTAAATAAAAAAAAAAGTTCCATTCATATTGATTCAATTTTATATACATTTAAATAAAGCTAACTTTACTTATCTAACATAATAGAAGGTCTCTTTAATCAGTTATATTAAAATGGTACCCTTTGCAGAAGATGTAAAATCCAGAAAAAAATTTATATGCTGAAAATTGTTCTAACAATATTAAAAGATCCTACTTCACAATGTTGGAAAGCAAAAAAATATGCTCTCATACTCATTAAGTAAAATAAATATGAATAAAGAGTAAAAAACCTGTAGAAAACCAAAGTAAACCCATCGTATACCTAGGTTTCACAATAATATTCACCCTGTATCACGGCCAAGTTTTCCCTGGGTTATACCCGGGTTTAACATGGGTTAAACCCGTGTATATCTTGGGTTATACTCGGGTTTATCATGGGTTAAACCCAGATATATCCTTGATTATACCTGGGTAATACCCAGGTATATCCTGGGTTATACCCGGGTATATCCTGGGTTATACCCGGGTATATCCTGGGTTTAACCCTTGATTATCCTGGGTTAAACCCGGGTATATCTTGGGTTAAACCCAGGTATAACCCGGGTTAAACCCGGGTATAACCCGGGTTAAACCCGGGTATACCCTGGGTTAAACCCGGGTATACCCTGGGTAAAACCCGGGTATACCCTGGGTTAAACCCGGGTATACCTAGGGTATACCCGAGTACACTGGTGTGCATACTCAGCATCATTTGAAGTTTACTTAAATGACCTAAATTTCAATCAATATGTTCTTATTGTATAATTAAAAGGAATATATCCTAATTTACCATTGAAAATACACTTTAAATTACCAGGTACTATTGAAGAACACAAAAAAATATACATAAACTTTGTCCTCTTAAACACAAAAAATTCATTATACTTCCGTAAATTTTTAATGCAAAAATAAGGCAAGATTATGCATTACTTCCTTAAAAAAGATGCCGTTGCTTACTCAAACAATACATGATAATTAGCAATTAAAAAAATCAAATGAAATATTACCTTACATCAAAAAAATCACCCATTAAAAACACAACAGTATATAAACGTCCAAATCGAAAGAAATTCTGCAAGAAAACACCTACTTTCACAATGAAATGATTGACAATCACGTGATAAAATAGGCGGAGTCCCGCAATCCCGCACCCGCAACACGTCAAAGTGCCCTTACCCTAACCCTAACCCTAACCCTAACCCTAACCTAACCCTAACCCTAACCCTAACCCTAACCCTAACCCTAACCCTAACCCTAACCCTAACTAACCCTAACCCCCATTAACCCTAACCCCCACTAACCCTAACCCTAACCCCCACTAATCCTGACGTTAACCCCTGCAGACACTTACTTTTCGTTTTTTGCTCATATCTTAAGACAGACTGCTCCGATGCCAACGTTCTTGGTGTCGTTGGAAAGGTCTTTAGGAGCTCTTCACGCTGCTGTCATGAACTTGTCAGTTTAGAGAGCAAAAAGTAGAATAACAAGCGATTTTCTTAATATGCTTCCAAACGGCAGAAGATCTTTATTTCCTTATGGATTTTCAAGTTCTTGGGCTTGTCAGAAAGGTCTTGACAACGCCTATCCATAGCCATAACGCTCAGAACGATTTACGACTTTTCGCGAGGCTTTCTAGAGCAAATATTGCCTAGGTGTACCCACGCTGCTGAGACATACATCTTTCAACCCTCGCGACTTCTTTCGTCTTTAACCTTTAATAACCATCTTCGGGTTGTTGACAGATCTTGCCAAGACCTTTGCAATGACACCAAGAGTTTGAAAATCGCATGAAAACGAAGAGAGATGCGAACCTTTCAATTTGGCGTCAATTTGCCACCCCTTCTGAGCAGTTTTTGGTCATCTCAGAAAGGAGGATTGAGGTAAGGATTTCTAGACCTACTTGACCTTTCATGGGAAGAGGAGTTCCCTTTCCTCCCAAATTTTCGACTTCCGCCGACGTCGCCTTCCGCTCCAACTGGAATTATAGCACATTTTCTTCAAATACCCATAGGTTGCACGCCCTTGGAGCACTGAGGCTGAGCTTTGGTATGTGGATTCCTTGACCTCTACACAACTTTCGAAATACAACCATTTGGGGCTCTAGCTCGCACCCTTTTCCAGTTACAAGCCGAAAAAGAACTTGGTGCAAAACGGAAATTCGCCTTCATTCCCAGCCAAATCCCTTTTCTCGGCACTTGAAAAGCTCTCATTGAGACTTCCTCAGCAACGTCCAGGTTGTCGAGATCTGACCACGATAACCCGTCCAACCCCTCTTTCAAATTTTCCAAGACTTTCCTACATTTTCCTCCTCTTTAGTCTTTCATATCTTAAGAGAGAGAGAAACTATTTTTGCTTACTCTTTGTGGCTTCTAGGAGTCCCTATCGAGGTCTATTACTGACATAAATTTGGTGTTTCAATTTCCTTTACTGTTACTTCTATTCATGACATGAAAAGAAAAGACAACTCAGAGAGATGAAAAAATCCACTTTAATCTTTGTACATTAAATTATCAAGACATCAGCGCGGGTTAAAAACTAGTGCAGTCCACTACTTATTTCATCACATAAAGCTTTCGCTGTGTATAGCGTGGTCCGCTGTAGACGCACTCGCAGGCTTTGTGTATAGGATGCCATCCGCAACAGGTGTGAAATGCTTAGGTCGACACTTTGAGCGCGCGCTGACTTTGAATAGGGTAAGCGCATAGTTTCACAGACAGTGGAAAAAAGAAGACGTGAAAAAGGTAGGCAAAATACTTCATCGTTAGGTTATTAAGATATTATTTAAAAATGAATATTATTCTTGCCAAATTGAAGTTGTATATAATGTAAAATTAACATGCACGTGGAATCTTTAGCGAGACACAAATTTTGCAATTATTTTTTCTAGGTCCCAACAAATATACATTTTTTCTTGTATTTCTTAAAAATACAAGAAATAAAAGTGAAATTAGGCTTTCTTTTCCTTCGTCTTAGTTAACCGTGCAAATATAAAGCAACCAATTTCTATTCGATACGTAATCGACAAAAATAAGGACATGTCTGGTGTCGCGACATGTCCAAATCACTGAAGTCATTCTTAGTTTGTTGCGACATGAGTTTACGACTAACCGAGCATTGCGCACAATTCGTAACATGTTCTGTTTTGTAACGTTCTCACATACTATGCATTGTTGCAATTAAATGAGAACATTTCAATCTCAAGATATTTCAAGTTGAAAACGGTCAACAAATCTCATTCTGTTACTTTTCAAGTACAATCTTCGGTTTTAATTGCAACAGATGTTTTCACCCTTTCTGGCTACCTGCACTTAAAAAACTCTCTCATAGTCTTATTGTCCCTTTTCTAACCTTTCCAACGACACCAAACTCGCCTTAATCGGATAAGAAATAAAAAAAGTTATGAGCTTCGGAAAACTCAAGTATTTCCCTTACAATAACTTCTATGAATAACTTTCACTTTCACTTTGCTTGACCTAATTCCGGCATGACCTAGTTCCGGCAACTTCGTTTTGTGCCTATACCCTAACCCTAACCCTAACCCTAACCCTAACCCTAACCCTAACCCTAACCCTAACCCTAACCCTAACCCTAACCCTAACCCCTAACCCTAACCCTAACCCTAACCCTGACCCTAACCCTAACCCTAACCCTAACCCTGTTGGAAAGGTCTTGAAGAGCTCTTTACGCTGATGTCATGCACTTCTCGTTCTAGAGAGCAAAAAGTAGAATGACAGGCGATTTTCTTTTATATGCTTGCAAACGGCAGAAGATCTTTATTTCGATATGGATTTTCAAGATCTTGGGCTTGTCAGAAAGCTCTTGACAACATCTATCCATAGCCATAACCCTCAGAACAATTAGCCACTTTTCTTGAGGCTTTCTAGAGCAGATATTGCCTAGGTGTACCCACGCTGCATACACAGACATCTTTCAACCCTCGCAACTTTTTTCGTCTTTAACCTCTAATAACCATCTTCGGTTTGTTGACAGAACTTGCCAAGACCTTTTCAATGACACCAAGAATTTGAAAATCGCCTGAAAACTAAGAGAGATACGGACCTTTCAATTTGGCGTCAATTTTCCACCTCTTCTGAGCAGTTTTTGGTCATTTCAGAGAGAAGGATTGAGGTAAGGATTTCAAGAGCTACTGGACCTTTCATGAAAAGAGGAGTTTCCTTTCGTCCCAAATTTTCCACTTCCGCCGACGTCGTCTTTTGGTCCAACTGGAATTACAGAACATTTTCTTCATATACCCATAGGTTGCATGCCCTTGGAGCACTGAGGCTGAGCTTTGGTATGTGGATTCCTTGAAGTCTTCTTAATCTTTAATGTACGACTTTAGGGCCTCTATCTCTCACCCTTTTCCAGATATAAGCCCAAAGAGAACTTAGCGCGGAACGCAAGTTTACCTCGTCTCCGAGCATAACCAGTTTCCTGGGCACTTGAAAAGTACTCACTGAGACCTCCTTGGCAACGTTCAGGTTGTCTGGAGCTGACCACAAAAAACCGTCTAACCCCTGTCTCACATTTTCTAAGACTTTTGTACATTTTCCGCATGTTCAGTCAATAATATCTTTAGAGGGAGAAAGTATTTCTGCTAATTCTTTGCAGCTTCTAGGAGTCCCTATCGGGGTGTATTCCTGACATGAGAGCGGTGTGTCGATTGCATGCCGTTCTCCAGATATTGGAGGTTGAAAATGGTAAAAAATTCTCAATTTCTCAATTTCTAAGCTCAATCCTTGGTGTAAATTAAAAGCCAACTTTTCTCTCTTTTCCTGATACCTGGGTTTTATGCCTCTGACTTAGTCATGTTGTCCGTCTTCTTAGCTTTCCAACGACACCAATATCGTCTTAATCGGATGATAAATAAGAAAGTTATGAGCTTCGGAAAATTCCACTATTTCCTTTCCTATTACTTCTATCCCTGACTTTCACTTTCACTTTCATTTGACCTACATAGTTCATGACCTAGATAGTTCATCTTCGTTTTGTACCTATACCCTACCCTAACCCTAACCCTAACCCCACTAACCCCACTAACCCTAACCCCACTAACCCCATTAACCCTAACCCCACTAACCCCATTAACCCTAACCCCACTAACCCTAACCCCACTAACCCTAACCCTAACCCTAAACCCACTAACCCCACTAACTCTAACCCCACTAACCCCATTAACCCTAACCCCACTAACCCCATTAACCCTAACCCCACTAACCCCATTAACCCTAACCCCACTAACCCTAACCCCACTAACCCCACTAACCCTAACCCTAACCCTAAACCCACTAACCCCACTAACCCCATTAACCCTAACCCCACTAACCCCATTAACCCTAACCCCACTAACCCTAACCCCACTAACCCTAACCCTAACCCTAAACCCACTAACCCCACTAACTCTAACCCGACTAACCCTAACCCTTACCCTAACACTAACCCTAACCCTAACCCCCACTAACCCTAACTTTAACCCCCTGCAAACACTTACTTTTCGTTTTTTGCTCATATCTTTTGACAGACTACTCCGATGTCAACGTTCTTGGTGTTGTTGGAAAGGTCTTGAAGAGCTCTTTACGCTGATGTCATGCACTTGTCGTTCTAGAGAGCAAAAAGTAGAATGACAGGCGATTTTCTTTTATATGCTTGCAAACGGCAGAAGATCTTTATTTCGATATGGATTTTCAAGATCTTGGGCTTGTCAGAAAGCTCTTGACAACATCTATCCATAGCCATAACCCTCAGAACAATTAGCCACTTTTCTTGAGGCTTTCTAGAGCAGATATTGCCTAGGTGTACCCACGCTGCATACACAGACATCTTTCAACCCTCGCAACTTTTTTCGTCTTTAACCTCTAATAACCATCTTCGGTTTGTTGACAGAACTTGCCAAGACCTTTTCAATGACACCAAGAATTTGAAAATCGCCTGAAAACTAAGAGAGATACGGACCTTTCAATTTGGCGTCAATTTTCCACCTCTTCTGAGCAGTTTTTGGTCATTTCAGAGAGAAGGATTGAGGTAAGGATTTCAAGAGCTACTGGACCTTTCATGAAAAGAGGAGTTTCCTTTCGTCCCAAATTTTCCACTTCCGCCGACGTCGTCTTTTGGTCCAACTGGAATTACAGAACATTTTCTTCATATACCCATAGGTTGCATGCCCTTGGAGCACTGAGGCTGAGCTTTGGTATGTGGATTCCTTGAAGTCTTCTTAATCTTTAATGTACGACTTTAGGGCCTCTATCTCTCACCCTTTTCCAGATATAAGCCCAAAGAGAACTTAGCGCGGAACGCAAGTTTACCTCGTCTCCGAGCATAACCAGTTTCCTGGGCACTTGAAAAGTACTCACTGAGACCTCCTTGGCAACGTTCAGGTTGTCTGGAGCTGACCACAAAAAACCGTCTAACCCCTGTCTCACATTTTCTAAGACTTTTGTACATTTTCCGCATGTTCAGTCAATAATATCTTTAGAGGGAGAAAGTATTTCTGCTAATTCTTTGCAGCTTCTAGGAGTCCCTATCGGGGTGTATTCCTGACATGAGAGCGGTGTGTCGATTGCATGCCGTTCTCCAGATATTGGAGGTTGAAAATGGTAAAAAATTCTCAATTTCTCAATTTCTAAGCTCAATCCTTGGTGTAAATTAAAAGCCAACTTTTCTCTCTTTTCCTGATACCTGGGTTTTATGCCTCTGACTTAGTCATGTTGTCCGTCTTCTTAGCTTTCCAACGACACCAATATCGTCTTAATCGGATGATAAATAAGAAAGTTATGAGCTTCGGAAAATTCCACTATTTCCTTTCCTATTACTTCTATCCCTGACTTTCACTTTCACTTTCATTTGACCTACATAGTTCATGACCTAGATAGTTCATCTTCGTTTTGTACCTATACCCTACCCTAACCCTAACCCTAACCCCACTAACCCCACTAACCCTAACCCCACTAACCCCATTAACCCTAACCCCACTAACCCCATTAACCCTAACCCCACTAACCCTAACCCCACTAACCCTAACCCTAACCCTAAACCCACTAACCCCACTAACTCTAACCCCACTAACCCCATTAACCCTAACCCCACTAACCCCATTAACCCTAACCCCACTAACCCCATTAACCCTAACCCCACTAACCCTAACCCCACTAACCCCACTAACCCTAACCCTAACCCTAAACCCACTAACCCCACTAACCCCATTAACCCTAACCCCACTAACCCCATTAACCCTAACCCCACTAACCCTAACCCCACTAACCCTAACCCTAACCCTAAACCCACTAACCCCACTAACTCTAACCCGACTAACCCTAACCCTTACCCTAACACTAACCCTAACCCTAACCCCCACTAACCCTAACTTTAACCCCCTGCAAACACTTACTTTTCGTTTTTTGCTCATATCTTTTGACAGACTACTCCGATGTCAACGTTCTTGGTGTTGTTGGAAAGGTCTTGAAGAGCTCTTTACGCTGATGTCATGCACTTGTCGTTCTAGAGAGCAAAAAGTAGAATGACAGGCGATTTTCTTTTATATGCTTGCAAACGGCAGAAGATCTTTATTTCGATATGGATTTTCAAGATCTTGGGCTTGTCAGAAAGCTCTTGACAACATCTATCCATAGCCATAACCCTCAGAACAATTAGCCACTTTTCTTGAGGCTTTCTAGAGCAGATATTGCCTAGGTGTACCCACGCTGCATACACAGACATCTTTCAACCCTCGCAACTTTTTTCGTCTTTAACCTCTAATAACCATCTTCGGTTTGTTGACAGAACTTGCCAAGACCTTTTCAATGACACCAAGAATTTGAAAATCGCCTGAAAACTAAGAGAGATACGGACCTTTCAATTTGGCGTCAATTTTCCACCTCTTCTGAGCAGTTTTTGGTCATTTCAGAGAGAAGGATTGAGGTAAGGATTTCAAGAGCTACTGGACCTTTCATGAAAAGAGGAGTTTCCTTTCGTCCCAAATTTTCCACTTCCGCCGACGTCGTCTTTTGGTCCAACTGGAATTACAGAACATTTTCTTCATATACCCATAGGTTGCATGCCCTTGGAGCACTGAGGCTGAGCTTTGGTATGTGGATTCCTTGAAGTCTTCTTAATCTTTAATGTACGACTTTAGGGCCTCTATCTCTCACCCTTTTCCAGATATAAGCCCAAAGAGAACTTAGCGCGGAACGCAAGTTTACCTCGTCTCCGAGCATAACCAGTTTCCTGGGCACTTGAAAAGTACTCACTGAGACCTCCTTGGCAACGTTCAGGTTGTCTGGAGCTGACCACAAAAAACCGTCTAACCCCTGTCTCACATTTTCTAAGACTTTTGTACATTTTCCGCATGTTCAGTCAATAATATCTTTAGAGGGAGAAAGTATTTCTGCTAATTCTTTGCAGCTTCTAGGAGTCCCTATCGGGGTGTATTCCTGACATGAGAGCGGTGTGTCGATTGCATGCCGTTCTCCAGATATTGGAGGTTGAAAATGGTAAAAAATTCTCAATTTCTCAATTTCTAAGCTCAATCCTTGGTGTAAATTAAAAGCCAACTTTTCTCTCTTTTCCTGATACCTGGGTTTTATGCCTCTGACTTAGTCATGTTGTCCGTCTTCTTAGCTTTCCAACGACACCAATATCGTCTTAATCGGATGATAAATAAGAAAGTTATGAGCTTCGGAAAATTCCACTATTTCCTTTCCTATTACTTCTATCCCTGACTTTCACTTTCACTTTCATTTGACCTACATAGTTCATGACCTAGATAGTTCATCTTCGTTTTGTACCTATACCCTACCCTAACCCTAACCCTAACCCCACTAACCCCACTAACCCTAACCCCACTAACCCCATTAACCCTAACCCCACTAACCCCATTAACCCTAACCCCACTAACCCTAACCCCACTAACCCTAACCCTAACCCTAAACCCACTAACCCCACTAACTCTAACCCCACTAACCCCATTAACCCTAACCCCACTAACCCCATTAACCCTAACCCCACTAACCCCATTAACCCTAACCCCACTAACCCTAACCCCACTAACCCCACTAACCCTAACCCTAACCCTAAACCCACTAACCCCACTAACCCCATTAACCCTAACCCCACTAACCCCATTAACCCTAACCCCACTAACCCTAACCCCACTAACCCTAACCCTAACCCTAAACCCACTAACCCCACTAACTCTAACCCGACTAACCCTAACCCTTACCCTAACACTAACCCTAACCCTAACCCCCACTAACCCTAACTTTAACCCCCTGCAAACACTTACTTTTCGTTTTTTGCTCATATCTTTTGACAGACTACTCCGATGTCAACGTTCTTGGTGTTGTTGGAAAGGTCTTGAAGAGCTCTTTACGCTGATGTCATGCACTTGTCGTTCTAGAGAGCAAAAAGTAGAATGACAGGCGATTTTCTTTTATATGCTTGCAAACGGCAGAAGATCTTTATTTCGATATGGATTTTCAAGATCTTGGGCTTGTCAGAAAGCTCTTGACAACATCTATCCATAGCCATAACCCTCAGAACAATTAGCCACTTTTCTTGAGGCTTTCTAGAGCAGATATTGCCTAGGTGTACCCACGCTGCATACACAGACATCTTTCAACCCTCGCAACTTTTTTCGTCTTTAACCTCTAATAACCATCTTCGGTTTGTTGACAGAACTTGCCAAGACCTTTTCAATGACACCAAGAATTTGAAAATCGCCTGAAAACTAAGAGAGATACGGACCTTTCAATTTGGCGTCAATTTTCCACCTCTTCTGAGCAGTTTTTGGTCATTTCAGAGAGAAGGATTGAGGTAAGGATTTCAAGAGCTACTGGACCTTTCATGAAAAGAGGAGTTTCCTTTCGTCCCAAATTTTCCACTTCCGCCGACGTCGTCTTTTGGTCCAACTGGAATTACAGAACATTTTCTTCATATACCCATAGGTTGCATGCCCTTGGAGCACTGAGGCTGAGCTTTGGTATGTGGATTCCTTGAAGTCTTCTTAATCTTTAATGTACGACTTTAGGGCCTCTATCTCTCACCCTTTTCCAGATATAAGCCCAAAGAGAACTTAGCGCGGAACGCAAGTTTACCTCGTCTCCGAGCATAACCAGTTTCCTGGGCACTTGAAAAGTACTCACTGAGACCTCCTTGGCAACGTTCAGGTTGTCTGGAGCTGACCACAAAAAACCGTCTAACCCCTGTCTCACATTTTCTAAGACTTTTGTACATTTTCCGCATGTTCAGTCAATAATATCTTTAGAGGGAGAAAGTATTTCTGCTAATTCTTTGCAGCTTCTAGGAGTCCCTATCGGGGTGTATTCCTGACATGAGAGCGGTGTGTCGATTGCATGCCGTTCTCCAGATATTGGAGGTTGAAAATGGTAAAAAATTCTCAATTTCTCAATTTCTAAGCTCAATCCTTGGTGTAAATTAAAAGCCAACTTTTCTCTCTTTTCCTGATACCTGGGTTTTATGCCTCTGACTTAGTCATGTTGTCCGTCTTCTTAGCTTTCCAACGACACCAATATCGTCTTAATCGGATGATAAATAAGAAAGTTATGAGCTTCGGAAAATTCCACTATTTCCTTTCCTATTACTTCTATCCCTGACTTTCACTTTCACTTTCATTTGACCTACATAGTTCATGACCTAGATAGTTCATCTTCGTTTTGTACCTATACCCTACCCTAACCCTAACCCTAACCCCACTAACCCCACTAACCCTAACCCCACTAACCCCATTAACCCTAACCCCACTAACCCCATTAACCCTAACCCCACTAACCCTAACCCCACTAACCCTAACCCTAACCCTAAACCCACTAACCCCACTAACTCTAACCCCACTAACCCCATTAACCCTAACCCCACTAACCCCATTAACCCTAACCCCACTAACCCCATTAACCCTAACCCCACTAACCCTAACCCCACTAACCCCACTAACCCTAACCCTAACCCTAAACCCACTAACCCCACTAACCCCATTAACCCTAACCCCACTAACCCCATTAACCCTAACCCCACTAACCCTAACCCCACTAACCCTAACCCTAACCCTAAACCCACTAACCCCACTAACTCTAACCCGACTAACCCTAACCCTTACCCTAACACTAACCCTAACCCTAACCCCCACTAACCCTAACTTTAACCCCCTGCAAACACTTACTTTTCGTTTTTTGCTCATATCTTTTGACAGACTACTCCGATGTCAACGTTCTTGGTGTTGTTGGAAAGGTCTTGAAGAGCTCTTTACGCTGATGTCATGCACTTGTCGTTCTAGAGAGCAAAAAGTAGAATGACAGGCGATTTTCTTTTATATGCTTGCAAACGGCAGAAGATCTTTATTTCGATATGGATTTTCAAGATCTTGGGCTTGTCAGAAAGCTCTTGACAACATCTATCCATAGCCATAACCCTCAGAACAATTAGCCACTTTTCTTGAGGCTTTCTAGAGCAGATATTGCCTAGGTGTACCCACGCTGCATACACAGACATCTTTCAACCCTCGCAACTTTTTTCGTCTTTAACCTCTAATAACCATCTTCGGTTTGTTGACAGAACTTGCCAAGACCTTTTCAATGACACCAAGAATTTGAAAATCGCCTGAAAACTAAGAGAGATACGGACCTTTCAATTTGGCGTCAATTTTCCACCTCTTCTGAGCAGTTTTTGGTCATTTCAGAGAGAAGGATTGAGGTAAGGATTTCAAGAGCTACTGGACCTTTCATGAAAAGAGGAGTTTCCTTTCGTCCCAAATTTTCCACTTCCGCCGACGTCGTCTTTTGGTCCAACTGGAATTACAGAACATTTTCTTCATATACCCATAGGTTGCATGCCCTTGGAGCACTGAGGCTGAGCTTTGGTATGTGGATTCCTTGAAGTCTTCTTAATCTTTAATGTACGACTTTAGGGCCTCTATCTCTCACCCTTTTCCAGATATAAGCCCAAAGAGAACTTAGCGCGGAACGCAAGTTTACCTCGTCTCCGAGCATAACCAGTTTCCTGGGCACTTGAAAAGTACTCACTGAGACCTCCTTGGCAACGTTCAGGTTGTCTGGAGCTGACCACAAAAAACCGTCTAACCCCTGTCTCACATTTTCTAAGACTTTTGTACATTTTCCGCATGTTCAGTCAATAATATCTTTAGAGGGAGAAAGTATTTCTGCTAATTCTTTGCAGCTTCTAGGAGTCCCTATCGGGGTGTATTCCTGACATGAGAGCGGTGTGTCGATTGCATGCCGTTCTCCAGATATTGGAGGTTGAAAATGGTAAAAAATTCTCAATTTCTCAATTTCTAAGCTCAATCCTTGGTGTAAATTAAAAGCCAACTTTTCTCTCTTTTCCTGATACCTGGGTTTTATGCCTCTGACTTAGTCATGTTGTCCGTCTTCTTAGCTTTCCAACGACACCAATATCGTCTTAATCGGATGATAAATAAGAAAGTTATGAGCTTCGGAAAATTCCACTATTTCCTTTCCTATTACTTCTATCCCTGACTTTCACTTTCACTTTCATTTGACCTACATAGTTCATGACCTAGATAGTTCATCTTCGTTTTGTACCTATACCCTACCCTAACCCTAACCCTAACCCCACTAACCCCACTAACCCTAACCCCACTAACCCCATTAACCCTAACCCCACTAACCCCATTAACCCTAACCCCACTAACCCTAACCCCACTAACCCTAACCCTAACCCTAAACCCACTAACCCCACTAACTCTAACCCCACTAACCCCATTAACCCTAACCCCACTAACCCCATTAACCCTAACCCCACTAACCCCATTAACCCTAACCCCACTAACCCTAACCCCACTAACCCCACTAACCCTAACCCTAACCCTAAACCCACTAACCCCACTAACCCCATTAACCCTAACCCCACTAACCCCATTAACCCTAACCCCACTAACCCTAACCCCACTAACCCTAACCCTAACCCTAAACCCACTAACCCCACTAACTCTAACCCGACTAACCCTAACCCTTACCCTAACACTAACCCTAACCCTAACCCCCACTAACCCTAACTTTAACCCCCTGCAAACACTTACTTTTCGTTTTTTGCTCATATCTTTTGACAGACTACTCCGATGTCAACGTTCTTGGTGTTGTTGGAAAGGTCTTGAAGAGCTCTTTACGCTGATGTCATGCACTTGTCGTTCTAGAGAGCAAAAAGTAGAATGACAGGCGATTTTCTTTTATATGCTTGCAAACGGCAGAAGATCTTTATTTCGATATGGATTTTCAAGATCTTGGGCTTGTCAGAAAGCTCTTGACAACATCTATCCATAGCCATAACCCTCAGAACAATTAGCCACTTTTCTTGAGGCTTTCTAGAGCAGATATTGCCTAGGTGTACCCACGCTGCATACACAGACATCTTTCAACCCTCGCAACTTTTTTCGTCTTTAACCTCTAATAACCATCTTCGGTTTGTTGACAGAACTTGCCAAGACCTTTTCAATGACACCAAGAATTTGAAAATCGCCTGAAAACTAAGAGAGATACGGACCTTTCAATTTGGCGTCAATTTTCCACCTCTTCTGAGCAGTTTTTGGTCATTTCAGAGAGAAGGATTGAGGTAAGGATTTCAAGAGCTACTGGACCTTTCATGAAAAGAGGAGTTTCCTTTCGTCCCAAATTTTCCACTTCCGCCGACGTCGTCTTTTGGTCCAACTGGAATTACAGAACATTTTCTTCATATACCCATAGGTTGCATGCCCTTGGAGCACTGAGGCTGAGCTTTGGTATGTGGATTCCTTGAAGTCTTCTTAATCTTTAATGTACGACTTTAGGGCCTCTATCTCTCACCCTTTTCCAGATATAAGCCCAAAGAGAACTTAGCGCGGAACGCAAGTTTACCTCGTCTCCGAGCATAACCAGTTTCCTGGGCACTTGAAAAGTACTCACTGAGACCTCCTTGGCAACGTTCAGGTTGTCTGGAGCTGACCACAAAAAACCGTCTAACCCCTGTCTCACATTTTCTAAGACTTTTGTACATTTTCCGCATGTTCAGTCAATAATATCTTTAGAGGGAGAAAGTATTTCTGCTAATTCTTTGCAGCTTCTAGGAGTCCCTATCGGGGTGTATTCCTGACATGAGAGCGGTGTGTCGATTGCATGCCGTTCTCCAGATATTGGAGGTTGAAAATGGTAAAAAATTCTCAATTTCTCAATTTCTAAGCTCAATCCTTGGTGTAAATTAAAAGCCAACTTTTCTCTCTTTTCCTGATACCTGGGTTTTATGCCTCTGACTTAGTCATGTTGTCCGTCTTCTTAGCTTTCCAACGACACCAATATCGTCTTAATCGGATGATAAATAAGAAAGTTATGAGCTTCGGAAAATTCCACTATTTCCTTTCCTATTACTTCTATCCCTGACTTTCACTTTCACTTTCATTTGACCTACATAGTTCATGACCTAGATAGTTCATCTTCGTTTTGTACCTATACCCTACCCTAACCCTATCCCTAACCCCACTAACCCCACTAACCCTAACCCCACTAACCCCATTAACCCTAACCCCACTAACCCCATTAACCCTAACCCCACTAACCCTAACCCCACTAACCCTAACCCTAACCCTAAACCCACTAACCCCACTAACTCTAACCCCACTAACCCCATTAACCCTAACCCCACTAACCCCATTAACCCTAACCCCACTAACCCCATTAACCCTAACCCCACTAACCCTAACCCCACTAACCCCACTAACCCTAACCCTAACCCTAAACCCACTAACCCCACTAACCCCATTAACCCTAACCCCACTAACCCCATTAACCCTAACCCCACTAACCCTAACCCCACTAACCCTAACCCTAACCCTAAACCCACTAACCCCACTAACTCTAACCCGACTAACCCTAACCCTTACCCTAACACTAACCCTAACCCTAACCCCCACTAACCCTAACTTTAACCCCCTGCAAACACTTACTTTTCGTTTTTTGCTCATATCTTTTGACAGACTACTCCGATGTCAACGTTCTTGGTGTTGTTGGAAAGGTCTTGAAGAGCTCTTTACGCTGATGTCATGCACTTGTCGTTCTAGAGAGCAAAAAGTAGAATGACAGGCGATTTTCTTTTATATGCTTGCAAACGGCAGAAGATCTTTATTTCGATATGGATTTTCAAGATCTTGGGCTTGTCAGAAAGCTCTTGACAACATCTATCCATAGCCATAACCCTCAGAACAATTAGCCACTTTTCTTGAGGCTTTCTAGAGCAGATATTGCCTAGGTGTACCCACGCTGCATACACAGACATCTTTCAACCCTCGCAACTTTTTTCGTCTTTAACCTCTAATAACCATCTTCGGTTTGTTGACAGAACTTGCCAAGACCTTTTCAATGACACCAAGAATTTGAAAATCGCCTGAAAACTAAGAGAGATACGGACCTTTCAATTTGGCGTCAATTTTCCACCTCTTCTGAGCAGTTTTTGGTCATTTCAGAGAGAAGGATTGAGGTAAGGATTTCAAGAGCTACTGGACCTTTCATGAAAAGAGGAGTTTCCTTTCGTCCCAAATTTTCCACTTCCGCCGACGTCGTCTTTTGGTCCAACTGGAATTACAGAACATTTTCTTCATATACCCATAGGTTGCATGCCCTTGGAGCACTGAGGCTGAGCTTTGGTATGTGGATTCCTTGAAGTCTTCTTAATCTTTAATGTACGACTTTAGGGCCTCTATCTCTCACCCTTTTCCAGATATAAGCCCAAAGAGAACTTAGCGCGGAACGCAAGTTTACCTCGTCTCCGAGCATAACCAGTTTCCTGGGCACTTGAAAAGTACTCACTGAGACCTCCTTGGCAACGTTCAGGTTGTCTGGAGCTGACCACAAAAAACCGTCTAACCCCTGTCTCACATTTTCTAAGACTTTTGTACATTTTCCGCATGTTCAGTCAATAATATCTTTAGAGGGAGAAAGTATTTCTGCTAATTCTTTGCAGCTTCTAGGAGTCCCTATCGGGGTGTATTCCTGACATGAGAGCGGTGTGTCGATTGCATGCCGTTCTCCAGATATTGGAGGTTGAAAATGGTAAAAAATTCTCAATTTCTCAATTTCTAAGCTCAATCCTTGGTGTAAATTAAAAGCCAACTTTTCTCTCTTTTCCTGATACCTGGGTTTTATGCCTCTGACTTAGTCATGTTGTCCGTCTTCTTAGCTTTCCAACGACACCAATATCGTCTTAATCGGATGATAAATAAGAAAGTTATGAGCTTCGGAAAATTCCACTATTTCCTTTCCTATTACTTCTATCCCTGACTTTCACTTTCACTTTCATTTGACCTACATAGTTCATGACCTAGATAGTTCATCTTCGTTTTGTACCTATACCCTACCCTAACCCTAACCCTAACCCCACTAACCCCACTAACCCTAACCCCACTAACCCCATTAACCCTAACCCCACTAACCCCATTAACCCTAACCCCACTAACCCTAACCCCACTAACCCTAACCCTAACCCTAAACCCACTAACCCCACTAACTCTAACCCCACTAACCCCATTAACCCTAACCCCACTAACCCCATTAACCCTAACCCCACTAACCCCATTAACCCTAACCCCACTAACCCTAACCCCACTAACCCCACTAACCCTAACCCTAACCCTAAACCCACTAACCCCACTAACCCCATTAACCCTAACCCCACTAACCCCATTAACCCTAACCCCACTAACCCTAACCCCACTAACCCTAACCCTAACCCTAAACCCACTAACCCCACTAACTCTAACCCGACTAACCCTAACCCTTACCCTAACACTAACCCTAACCCTAACCCCCACTAACCCTAACTTTAACCCCCTGCAAACACTTACTTTTCGTTTTTTGCTCATATCTTTTGACAGACTACTCCGATGTCAACGTTCTTGGTGTTGTTGGAAAGGTCTTGAAGAGCTCTTTACGCTGATGTCATGCACTTGTCGTTCTAGAGAGCAAAAAGTAGAATGACAGGCGATTTTCTTTTATATGCTTGCAAACGGCAGAAGATCTTTATTTCGATATGGATTTTCAAGATCTTGGGCTTGTCAGAAAGCTCTTGACAACATCTATCCATAGCCATAACCCTCAGAACAATTAGCCACTTTTCTTGAGGCTTTCTAGAGCAGATATTGCCTAGGTGTACCCACGCTGCATACACAGACATCTTTCAACCCTCGCAACTTTTTTCGTCTTTAACCTCTAATAACCATCTTCGGTTTGTTGACAGAACTTGCCAAGACCTTTTCAATGACACCAAGAATTTGAAAATCGCCTGAAAACTAAGAGAGATACGGACCTTTCAATTTGGCGTCAATTTTCCACCTCTTCTGAGCAGTTTTTGGTCATTTCAGAGAGAAGGATTGAGGTAAGGATTTCAAGAGCTACTGGACCTTTCATGAAAAGAGGAGTTTCCTTTCGTCCCAAATTTTCCACTTCCGCCGACGTCGTCTTTTGGTCCAACTGGAATTACAGAACATTTTCTTCATATACCCATAGGTTGCATGCCCTTGGAGCACTGAGGCTGAGCTTTGGTATGTGGATTCCTTGAAGTCTTCTTAATCTTTAATGTACGACTTTAGGGCCTCTATCTCTCACCCTTTTCCAGATATAAGCCCAAAGAGAACTTAGCGCGGAACGCAAGTTTACCTCGTCTCCGAGCATAACCAGTTTCCTGGGCACTTGAAAAGTACTCACTGAGACCTCCTTGGCAACGTTCAGGTTGTCTGGAGCTGACCACAAAAAACCGTCTAACCCCTGTCTCACATTTTCTAAGACTTTTGTACATTTTCCGCATGTTCAGTCAATAATATCTTTAGAGGGAGAAAGTATTTCTGCTAATTCTTTGCAGCTTCTAGGAGTCCCTATCGGGGTGTATTCCTGACATGAGAGCGGTGTGTCGATTGCATGCCGTTCTCCAGATATTGGAGGTTGAAAATGGTAAAAAATTCTCAATTTCTCAATTTCTAAGCTCAATCCTTGGTGTAAATTAAAAGCCAACTTTTCTCTCTTTTCCTGATACCTGGGTTTTATGCCTCTGACTTAGTCATGTTGTCCGTCTTCTTAGCTTTCCAACGACACCAATATCGTCTTAATCGGATGATAAATAAGAAAGTTATGAGCTTCGGAAAATTCCACTATTTCCTTTCCTATTACTTCTATCCCTGACTTTCACTTTCACTTTCATTTGACCTACATAGTTCATGACCTAGATAGTTCATCTTCGTTTTGTACCTATACCCTACCCTAACCCTAACCCTAACCCCACTAACCCCACTAACCCTAACCCCACTAACCCCATTAACCCTAACCCCACTAACCCCATTAACCCTAACCCCACTAACCCTAACCCCACTAACCCTAACCCTAACCCTAAACCCACTAACCCCACTAACTCTAACCCCACTAACCCCATTAACCCTAACCCCACTAACCCCATTAACCCTAACCCCACTAACCCCATTAACCCTAACCCCACTAACCCTAACCCCACTAACCCCACTAACCCTAACCCTAACCCTAAACCCACTAACCCCACTAACCCCATTAACCCTAACCCCACTAACCCCATTAACCCTAACCCCACTAACCCTAACCCCACTAACCCTAACCCTAACCCTAAACCCACTAACCCCACTAACTCTAACCCGACTAACCCTAACCCTTACCCTAACACTAACCCTAACCCTAACCCCCACTAACCCTAACTTTAACCCCCTGCAAACACTTACTTTTCGTTTTTTGCTCATATCTTTTGACAGACTACTCCGATGTCAACGTTCTTGGTGTTGTTGGAAAGGTCTTGAAGAGCTCTTTACGCTGATGTCATGCACTTGTCGTTCTAGAGAGCAAAAAGTAGAATGACAGGCGATTTTCTTTTATATGCTTGCAAACGGCAGAAGATCTTTATTTCGATATGGATTTTCAAGATCTTGGGCTTGTCAGAAAGCTCTTGACAACATCTATCCATAGCCATAACCCTCAGAACAATTAGCCACTTTTCTTGAGGCTTTCTAGAGCAGATATTGCCTAGGTGTACCCACGCTGCATACACAGACATCTTTCAACCCTCGCAACTTTTTTCGTCTTTAACCTCTAATAACCATCTTCGGTTTGTTGACAGAACTTGCCAAGACCTTTTCAATGACACCAAGAATTTGAAAATCGCCTGAAAACTAAGAGAGATACGGACCTTTCAATTTGGCGTCAATTTTCCACCTCTTCTGAGCAGTTTTTGGTCATTTCAGAGAGAAGGATTGAGGTAAGGATTTCAAGAGCTACTGGACCTTTCATGAAAAGAGGAGTTTCCTTTCGTCCCAAATTTTCCACTTCCGCCGACGTCGTCTTTTGGTCCAACTGGAATTACAGAACATTTTCTTCATATACCCATAGGTTGCATGCCCTTGGAGCACTGAGGCTGAGCTTTGGTATGTGGATTCCTTGAAGTCTTCTTAATCTTTAATGTACGACTTTAGGGCCTCTATCTCTCACCCTTTTCCAGATATAAGCCCAAAGAGAACTTAGCGCGGAACGCAAGTTTACCTCGTCTCCGAGCATAACCAGTTTCCTGGGCACTTGAAAAGTACTCACTGAGACCTCCTTGGCAACGTTCAGGTTGTCTGGAGCTGACCACAAAAAACCGTCTAACCCCTGTCTCACATTTTCTAAGACTTTTGTACATTTTCCGCATGTTCAGTCAATAATATCTTTAGAGGGAGAAAGTATTTCTGCTAATTCTTTGCAGCTTCTAGGAGTCCCTATCGGGGTGTATTCCTGACATGAGAGCGGTGTGTCGATTGCATGCCGTTCTCCAGATATTGGAGGTTGAAAATGGTAAAAAATTCTCAATTTCTCAATTTCTAAGCTCAATCCTTGGTGTAAATTAAAAGCCAACTTTTCTCTCTTTTCCTGATACCTGGGTTTTATGCCTCTGACTTAGTCATGTTGTCCGTCTTCTTAGCTTTCCAACGACACCAATATCGTCTTAATCGGATGATAAATAAGAAAGTTATGAGCTTCGGAAAATTCCACTATTTCCTTTCCTATTACTTCTATCCCTGACTTTCACTTTCACTTTCATTTGACCTACATAGTTCATGACCTAGATAGTTCATCTTCGTTTTGTACCTATACCCTACCCTAACCCTAACCCTAACCCCACTAACCCCACTAACCCTAACCCCACTAACCCCATTAACCCTAACCCCACTAACCCCATTAACCCTAACCCCACTAACCCTAACCCCACTAACCCTAACCCTAACCCTAAACCCACTAACCCCACTAACTCTAACCCCACTAACCCCATTAACCCTAACCCCACTAACCCCATTAACCCTAACCCCACTAACCCCATTAACCCTAACCCCACTAACCCTAACCCCACTAACCCCACTAACCCTAACCCTAACCCTAAACCCACTAACCCCACTAACCCCATTAACCCTAACCCCACTAACCCCATTAACCCTAACCCCACTAACCCTAACCCCACTAACCCTAACCCTAACCCTAAACCCACTAACCCCACTAACTCTAACCCGACTAACCCTAACCCTTACCCTAACACTAACCCTAACCCTAACCCCCACTAACCCTAACTTTAACCCCCTGCAAACACTTACTTTTCGTTTTTTGCTCATATCTTTTGACAGACTACTCCGATGTCAACGTTCTTGGTGTTGTTGGAAAGGTCTTGAAGAGCTCTTTACGCTGATGTCATGCACTTGTCGTTCTAGAGAGCAAAAAGTAGAATGACAGGCGATTTTCTTTTATATGCTTGCAAACGGCAGAAGATCTTTATTTCGATATGGATTTTCAAGATCTTGGGCTTGTCAGAAAGCTCTTGACAACATCTATCCATAGCCATAACCCTCAGAACAATTAGCCACTTTTCTTGAGGCTTTCTAGAGCAGATATTGCCTAGGTGTACCCACGCTGCATACACAGACATCTTTCAACCCTCGCAACTTTTTTCGTCTTTAACCTCTAATAACCATCTTCGGTTTGTTGACAGAACTTGCCAAGACCTTTTCAATGACACCAAGAATTTGAAAATCGCCTGAAAACTAAGAGAGATACGGACCTTTCAATTTGGCGTCAATTTTCCACCTCTTCTGAGCAGTTTTTGGTCATTTCAGAGAGAAGGATTGAGGTAAGGATTTCAAGAGCTACTGGACCTTTCATGAAAAGAGGAGTTTCCTTTCGTCCCAAATTTTCCACTTCCGCCGACGTCGTCTTTTGGTCCAACTGGAATTACAGAACATTTTCTTCATATACCCATAGGTTGCATGCCCTTGGAGCACTGAGGCTGAGCTTTGGTATGTGGATTCCTTGAAGTCTTCTTAATCTTTAATGTACGACTTTAGGGCCTCTATCTCTCACCCTTTTCCAGATATAAGCCCAAAGAGAACTTAGCGCGGAACGCAAGTTTACCTCGTCTCCGAGCATAACCAGTTTCCTGGGCACTTGAAAAGTACTCACTGAGACCTCCTTGGCAACGTTCAGGTTGTCTGGAGCTGACCACAAAAAACCGTCTAACCCCTGTCTCACATTTTCTAAGACTTTTGTACATTTTCCGCATGTTCAGTCAATAATATCTTTAGAGGGAGAAAGTATTTCTGCTAATTCTTTGCAGCTTCTAGGAGTCCCTATCGGGGTGTATTCCTGACATGAGAGCGGTGTGTCGATTGCATGCCGTTCTCCAGATATTGGAGGTTGAAAATGGTAAAAAATTCTCAATTTCTCAATTTCTAAGCTCAATCCTTGGTGTAAATTAAAAGCCAACTTTTCTCTCTTTTCCTGATACCTGGGTTTTATGCCTCTGACTTAGTCATGTTGTCCGTCTTCTTAGCTTTCTAACGACACCAATATCGTCTTAATCGGATGATAAATAAGAAAGTTATGAGCTTCGGAAAATTCCACTATTTCCTTTCCTATTACTTCTATCCCTGACTTTCACTTTCACTTTCATTTGACCTACATAGTTCATGACCTAGATAGTTCATCTTCGTTTTGTACCTATACCCTACCCTAACCCTAACCCTAACCCCACTAACCCCACTAACCCTAACCCCACTAACCCCATTAACC